>NC_091182.1:3298326-3318326 GCF_040958095.1 Procambarus clarkii | reverse complement strand
CAATCATTCTCATACTAGAAACGTGTCACAGGACTAACACCACTGCAAACCAGACATGACAAGGCTGATCTCATCGAAACTTCTCCAAACATTACTGAACAAGTTGGAGGGTATACCTACCTTGAGGCTACCTTGAGGTGCTTCCGGGGCTTAGTGTCCCCGCGGCCCGGTCGTCGACCAGGCCTCCTGGTTGCTGGACTGATCAACCAGGCTGTTAGACGCGGCTGCTCGCAGCCTGACATATGAGTCACAGCCTGGTTGATCAGGTATTGGACTACTTCTTTTAAAGGTTCAAACATAACAACTTAATACTTACCTCTTACACTTTGTTCTTAGACTTGGAACAAATGACACTCGGATAGTAATCTTGGGCATAGCATTTTACCAAATCACCTCATTCTTTGGGGCACACGTGAGGAACACAAATGCGAACAAGCCTGAATGAGGTGATTTGGTAAAATGCTATGCCCAAGATTACTATCCGAGTGCCGGCGGTGGGGTGGTTCAAATAGCCTCGGCTATCACCTCATTTTGTCCGGTCTTGATGGTCAAGTGGATTAAGGCGTCTTGTACATACCAGTTGCGTTGCTTCTGGGAGTATGGGTTCGAGTCACTTCTGGGGTGTGAGTTTTCAGTTGCATATTGTCCTGGGGACCATTCAGGCTTGTTCGCATTTGTGTTCCTCACGTGTGCCCCAAAGAATGAGGTGATTTGGTAAAATGCTATGCCCAAGATTACTATCCGAGTGCCGGCGGTGGGGTGGTTCAAATAGCCTAGGCTATCACCTCATTTTGTCCGGTCGTGATGGTCAAGTGGATTAAGGCGTCTTGTACATACCAGTTGCGTTGCTTCTGGGAGTATGGGTTCGAGTCACTTCTGGGGTGTGAGTTTTCAGTTGCATATTGTCCTGGGGACCATTCAGGCTTGTTCGCATTTGTGGTCCTCACGTGTGCCCCAAAGAATGAGGTGATTTGGTAAAATGCTATGCCCAAGATTACTATCCGAGTCCCGGCGGTGGGGTGGTTCAAATAGCCTCGGCTATCACCTTATTTTGTCCGGTCGTGATGGTCAAGTGGATTAAGGCGTCTTGTACATACCAGTTGCGTTGCTTCTGGGAGTATGGGTTCGAGTCACTTCTGGGGTGTGAGTTTTCAGTTGCATATTGTCCTGGGGACCATTCAGGCTTGTTCGCATTTGTGTTCCTCACGTGTGCCCCAAAGAATGAGGTGATTTGGTAAAATGCTATGCCCAAGATTACTATCCGAGTGCCGGCGGTGGGGTGGTTCAAATAGCCTCGGCTATCACCTCATTTTGTCCGGTCGTGATGGTCAAGTGGATTAAGGCGTCTTGTACATACCAGTTGCGTTGCTTCTGGGAGTATGGGTTCGAGTCACTTCTGGGGTGTGAGTTTTCAGTTGCATATTGTCCTGGGGACCATTCAGGCTTGTTCGCATTTGTGTTCCTCACGTGTGCCCCAAAGAATGAGGTGATTTGGTAAAATGCTATGCCCAAGATTACTATCCGAGTGCCGGCGGTGGGGTGGTTCAAATAGCCTCGGCTATCACCTCATTTTGTCCGGTCGTGATGGTCAAGTGGATTAAGGCGTCTTGTACATACCAGTTGCGTTGCTTCTGGGAGTATGGGTTCGAGTCACTTCTGGGGTGTGAGTTTTCAGTTATATATATATATATATATATATATATATATATATATATATATATATATATATATATATATATATATATATATATATATATATATATATATATATATATATGTCGTACCTAGTAGCCAAAACGCACTTCTCAGCCTACTATGCAAGGCCCGATTTGCCTAATAAGCCAAGTTTTCATGAATTAATTGTTTTTCAACTACTTAACCTACCTAACCTAACCTAACCTCACTTTTTCCGCTACCTAACCTAACCTAACCTATAAAGATAGGTTAGGTTAGGTTAGGTAGTGTCGGTTAGGTTCGGTCATATATCTACGTTAATTTTAACTCCAATGAAAAAAAATTGACCTCATACATAATGAAATGGGTAGCTTTATCATTTCATAAGAAAAAAAATGAGAAAATATATTAATTCATGAAAACTTGGCTTATTAGGCAAATCGGGCCTTGCATAGTAGGCTGAGAAGTGCGTTCTGGCTACTAGGTACGACATATATATATATATATATATATATATATATATATATATATATATATATATATATATATATATATATATATATATATATATATATATATATATATATATGTCGTACCTAGTAGCCAGAACGCACTTCTCAGCCTACTATGTAAGGCCCAATTTGCCTAATAAGCCAAGTTTTCATGAATTAATGTTCTTTCGACAACCTAACCTACCTAACCTAACCTAACCTAACTTTTTCGGCTACCTAACCGAACCTAACCTATAAAGATAGGTTAGGTTAGGTTAGGTAGGGTTGGTTAGGTTCGGTCATATATCTACGTTAATTTTAACTCCAATAAAAAAAAATTGACCTCATACATAATGAAATGGGTAGCTTTATCATTTTATAGGAAAAAAATTATAAAAAATATATTAATTCAGGAAAACTTGGCTTATTAGGCAAATCGGGCCTTGCATAGTAGGCTGAGAAGTGCGTTCTGGCTACTAGGTACGACATATATATATATATATATATATATATATATATATATATATATATATATATGTCGTACCTAGTAGCCAGAACTCACTTCTCAGCCTACTATGCACGGCCCGATTTGCCTAATAAGCCTAGTTTTCATGAATTAATGTTTTTTCGACAACCTAACCTACCTAACCTAACCTAACCTAACCTTTTCGGCTACCTATCCTAACCTAACCTATAAAGATAGGTTAGGTTAGGTTAGGTAGGGTTGGTTAGGTTCGGTCTTATATCTACGTTAATTTTAACTCCAATAAAAAAAAATTGACCTCATACATAATGAAATGGGTAGCTTTATCATTTCATAAGAAAAAAATTAGAGAAAATATATTAATTCAGTAAAACTTGGCTTATTAGGCAAATCGGGCATCGCATAGTAGGCTGAGAAGTGAGTTCTGGCTACTAGGTACGACATATATATATATATATATATATATATATATATATATATATATATATATATATGAATATATGAATATATATATATATATATGAAACAGGAAATTCCTGTTTCCATTTTCGTCCGTGGTATATATATATATATATATATATATATATATATATATATATATATATATATATATATATATATATATATATGTCGTACCTAGTAGCCAGAACTCACTTCTCAGCCTACTATTCAAGGCCCAATTTGCCTAATAAGCCAAGTTTTCCTGAATTAATATATTTACTATAATTTTTTTCTTATGAAATGATAAAGCAACCCTTTTCTCTATGTATGAGGTCAATTTTTTTTTATTGGAGTTAAAATTAACGTAGATATATGACCGAACCTAACCAACCCTACCTAACCTAACCTAACCTATATTTATAGGTAAGGTTAGGTTAGGTAGCCAAAAAAAGCTAGGTTAGGTTAGGTTAGGTAGGTTAGGTAGACGAAAAAACATTAATTCATGAAAACTTGGCTTATTAGGCAAATCGGGCCTTGAATAGTAGGCTGAGAAGTGCGTTCTGGCTATTAGGTACGACATATATATATATATATATATATATATATATATATATATATATATATATATATATATATATATATATATATATATATATATATATATATATGTCGTACCTAGTAGCCAGAACGCACTTCTCAGCTTACTATGCAAGGCCCGATTTGCCTAATAAGCCAAGTTTTCCAGAATTAATATATTTTCTCTAATTTTTTTCTCATGAAATGATAAAGCTGCCCATTTCATTTTGTATGAAGTCAATTTTTTTTATTGGAGTTAAAATTAACGTAGATATATGACCGAACCTAACCAACCCTACCTAACCTAACCTAACCTATCTTTATAGGTTAGGTTAGGTTAGGTTAGGTAGTCGAAAAACAATTAATTCATGAAAACTTGGCTTATTAGGCAAATCGGGCCTTGCATAGTAGGCTGAGAAGTGAGTTCTGGCTACTAGGTACGACATATATATATATATATATATATATATATATATATATATATATATATATATATATATATATATATATATATATATATATATATATATATATATATATATATATATATTTTATTAAATATGACCGAAAAAGTAAGATTAATAATTCTAACACGAATTTTCTCAATCTTTCGTACATTATGCTTCACTGTTGGAGGTAAATCAAAAATCACTTCTCCAAAATTCATTTTTATTTCTAGTCTGACGCGACACGGGCGCGTTTCGTAAAACTTATTACATTTTCAAAGACTTCACAAATACACAACTGATTAGAACTTGCGTTTCCCTGATTTTATATCTACATTTGAGAGAGGTGGGAAGGGTGATGTGGCATTACATTTGAGTGAGGTGGGAAGGATGATGTGGCATTAGAGGATATTAATAGGGTATTAAAAGTATCAACACAAGACAGAACACGAAACAATGGATATTGAATAGAAGTGTTTGTAGAAAGCCTATTGGTCCATATTTCTTGATGCTTCTATATTGGAGCGGAGTCTTGAGGTGGGTAGAATATAGTTGTGCAATAATTGGCTGTTGATTGCTGGTGTTGACTTCTTGATGTGTAGTGCCTCGCAAACGTCAAGCCGCCTGCTATCGCTGTATCTATCGATGATTTCTGTGTTGTTTACTAGGATTTCTCTGGCGATGGTTTGGTTATGGGAAGAGATTATATGTTCCTTAATGGAGCCCTGTTGTTTATGCATCGTTAAACGCCTAGAAAGAGATGTTGTTGTCTTGCCTATATACTGGGTTTTTTGGAGCTTACAGTCCCCAAGTGGGCATTTGAAGGCATAGACGACGTTAGTCTCTTTTAAAGCGTTCTGTTTCGTGTCTGGAGAGTTTCTCATGAGTAGGCTGGCCGTTTTTCTGGTTTTATAGTAAATCGTCAGTTGTATCCTCTGATTTTTGTCTGTAGGGATAACGTTTCTATTAACAATATCTTTCAGGACCCTTTCCTCTGTTTTATGAGCTGTGGAAAAGAAGTTCCTGTAAAATAGTCTAATAGGGGGTATAGGTGTTGTGTTAGTTGTCTCTTCGGAGGTTGCATAGCTTTTCACTTTCCTTCTTATGATGTCTTCGATGAAACCATTGGAGAAGCCGTTATTGACTAGAACCTGCCTTACCCTACAGAGTTCTTCGTCGACTTGCTTCCAAATATATATATATATATATATATATATATATATATATATATATATATATATATATATAAAATATGACCGAAAAAGTAAGATTAATAATTCTAACACGAATTTTCTCAATCTTTCGTACATTTCTTTTCACTGTTGGAGGTAAATCAAAAATCAATTCTCCAAAATTCATTTTTATTTCTAGTCTGACGCGACACGAGCGCGTTTCGTAAAACTTATTACATTTTCAAAGACTTTAGTTCACAAATACACAACTGAATAGAACTTATGCATCTCCGATTTTATATCTACATTTGAGTGAGGTGGAAGGGGTGATGTGGCATTAATACAAGACAGAACAAGATGTGGCATTAATAGGGTATTAATTTCATCAACACAAGACAGAACAGGAAGTGGTATTAATAGGGTATTAATTTCATCAATACAAGACAGAACACGAAACAATGGATATTGAATATAAGTGTTTGTAGAAAGCCTATTGGTCCATATTTCTTGATGCTTCTATATTGGAGCGGAGTCTTGAGGTGGGTAGAATATAGTTGTGCAATAATTGGCTGTTGATTGCTGGTGTTGACTTCTTGATGTGTAGTGCCTCGCAAACGTCAAGCCGCCTGCTATCGCTGTATCTATCGATGATTTCTGTGTTGTTTACTAGGATTTCTCTGGCGATGGTTTGTAAACAAACCGATGGCGATCCTAATATAGTATTATATATATATATATATATATATATATATATATATATATATATATATATATATATATATATATATATATATATATATATATATATATATATATATATACCCAGCAAACACAAATCATCTACACAACGTTCGCCTATCTCTTCCCATAGGTGTGGGAATGATTTGCATTGAGAATGGTGCAGGAGAGCCTTTGAGAAACTTTTACTCAAAAAATCCAAACACAAAGGTTTAATTATAAATTGTTTTTCTACAATTATTTTCTTCCAAATGTAAAACAAATAGTTTTTACATGTTTAAATATAAAATTTATGGTGTTTTTTTGTAAAATTCATTAATAAATTGTGAATGATATATAGTGGCTGAGTGAAACCTTTAAAATCCATTTAGTTATAATTTGAACAGAAAAAAGTAGTTTTCCAAATTTTCTAAAAATCGCTCTTTTTAACACAATTTGACTCCTTATGCATTCCACTAAACACTATATCATGTTTAAATATATAATTTATGTATTATTCCCTAAAATAATTTATATAAATTATATAAATTTCTGGAAAGTGGTTTTAAAGAATCTGAAAACTTTTTGTTGTGTTATAATTGGAATGTTCTTATTAACTATGTCTCAAGTTCACAGTTTATCAAACAAGAATATTAACATTCGTCAACTCTTAAAATCTTATATGTTATCTTGCTGGTGCAAAATGGGTGAATCTTTAGGAACAGCTATAGTATCTATATATCACAAATGGTGTTTTCCCTAACTCAAACAATGTAGGGTTTATTATTCTACACATATTTCTAATGACTCTTAGATATTTACATTCTCTGAAGTATAATTGTGAAGGCTGTGTCCATCACTCTCAACACAGATTCTTAAACTCCTCTCTACAGGTTCAACTATATAATTAGTTTCCATTTTGAATCTCCATGGACATTTGTATCCAAAATGAAACCAATGTGGTTTCCTTCAGCGCCTTCAGCCAGCACATTTGCTCATTCATTTCCACAGATTCCAACATGGTAGGGGATTTACAGAAATTTGTATATTCATATTGTTATATATTAAAAATATGAGTGCAGTTCAATATGATAAGACAAATACATGAGTTTATGATAAATTCGTTTTCTGTGATATACAATACAATACAATACAAGACAATTTTATTTAGGTAAGGTACATACATACAATAAATATTTACAAGGATTGTTTAACTTATATAGTTTAACTTATTATAACTCTAACTTATATAGATTGTTCATATACCATTGATATGCTCTTTTTTTCTTTAAACGGCAGACTAAACTAAAGTGCTCACATCAACAGATTTGATGTATAAATGGTCAACGCTCAACAGAGTTAGTATAAATGTATTAGTATAAATCTTACTTGTCTCATTGTTAATTCACATTCAATGTAAACTTGTGGTTTTGATGTGGCACGTTTGGCCAAGACACCCCACCCCATTATGCACCCCATACCCATCTTGTGGGCGGTTGTGGAAAAGGTTACAGAGGCACATAATGGGCTCAGGGACTGAACCCCACAATTCATTTAGCTAAGCAAGTTACAATCTTGATGAGCTAGTTACAAAATTCAATATAAGTCATCACATCAACAATGGGTTCGAGATCGACCTCAAGTACAGGTTCTAAATTAATTAACACTTTCCTGGATTTTCGACTTGGAATTACGGGCGTTTTCCCTAACCGCTTGTCGGATCACGACGTAAATTTACGGTGCGGTTTAAAATATTTGTAAAAAATCCAGTTTAAATCCGATTTACTCGGGGTTTTTTCAAAATCCGCGCCATGAAATTCCTGTTCTCTCGGGTAGGCCGCAAGTCACGTCGGACTACTGGGTCACGTGACAGGCCCATTGTTTTGTTGTCACGTGGAGCAATCGGATCTCTCTCCCCTCGGCTCTCCCCTCGCCCAACCTACACAATGCAGACACAAAGAAAGTTCAGAAAAGAAAACGAGTTCGCAGGGCAGATGGAACAGTAAGACTACAGCAGGATGTGGTGAACAAACCACAGGCAATTGTTGACTACAATAAGTTCATGAAGGGTGTTGACCACTTTGATCAAATGGTAAAGTATTACCATTTCGCCAGGAAATGTCACAAGTGGACCAAGAAAATAACATTTTATTTCTTGCAAATGGCATTGCAAAACGCTTATGCATTGTACAAGGCCAACACAGATGATCGAAGGAAACTAACTCTGCTCTAGTTCCATGAAGTTGCTATTTGGTCTTTATTGAAATTTGACAAGGCAGAGTGGCCTGCAACAACTACACCATCTCCACATCTAGTTCATGCTCCAGACATAAATCATGACACTGGTCCTGTGTATCCTGCTGCTGACCCGTCAACACCTGGCCCGTCGGGTGTAAGGCGCCCTCTCTTCACGTCTACACCTAGTGCTGAAGCTGAATCTGATGAAGATAATTCATATTCCACATTAGTGTTTGAAAACAATAGTGAGAGCGACGATTCAGACAGTAGTTTATTGCCAACCCAGAGACAACAGCGACGTGTTGTTATAGCAGAGACTCGCCTGAACTATAAATTGAAACATGAGCTGGTAAAAATCCCCAAACGTCGCAGGTGTGAAGTGTGTTCAAAGTCGGGTATCAGGAAGGAAACTGGTATAGCGTGCAAGACATGCGATGTTCCACTTTGCGTTATACCTTGTTACACCACTTATCACAGGAAAAGGGTGTATTGGGTGGACAAGAAATAACCACCTACATCAGCTTCACTCCACCTAGGAACATCTGTTGAGCAACTTCAGGAATCAGTACCTGAAGGAGGTGGAGTGGAGATAAAATGCTCAACTTATTTTACTACAATCGTCTTTGCTTTGGTAAGTACACATAATTGTCTTAGATTGTTTTAGTATTGTAGTCTATTTTCTTAGGAATATTTTGATACCTAAATGAGAACTGTAGCACGAAAACTAAAGTAAGTATACACGAAACAAGAGAAACTTTTTTTGTGGGTGTTACGGGTGTGAGTTGGAGTGTCAAGAGCGGGTTCCGGTTGTGTGTTTTCCGTCATCTCTACAGCTGTGAATTCCAAGGAATTGTATTTGATATGCATATGTCTGTGTAGGCAATTTTATTCCGAACACTATACAAAAAAAAAACGGTGTGAAACAAGTATAAACTTGAAAAACATGAGCAAAGTAAAAACTTTTGACGCTCACGGGTACAAACACGCGTAAGATTTTATTCCCCGCAAATTTATTTGACGCTGTGTTGGCCAACTCTACCCATGTTCTTGTAGAACTTTCTATTGCGAACACATTGCTATAAAAATGAAATACGTAGCTCCAGAAATAATGTCAGGACAGTGGAATAAGTATAAACATTCAAAGTGCTGCATCACACCAGTGTCGTCCCTGCTGAAATCACGGCTAACGCTTCGCCCAGTTCCCACACTCGTGCGGGTCACCCGATAACATAACTAGACATTGATAGGCATATGTCTGGGTGGGGAATTTTATTGTGAGTTCAGTGATATCAAAATGAGCGCTGTAGGATGACTGTGAGTCTGGCAACAAAGGAAAGAGTATGAACATTTACTTCCTGTTTGGGTGTCACGGCGAGTCATCTTCGTGTTAATTTACTTCGTGGTGGGATACCAAATGCTTTGGTGACATTTTATGCATATGATCTTGTAGCGAATTTTATTGCCAACGCATTGATACCAAAATGAAAAACGTAGCTCGAGAATTGAGGTTAGGAGCGTGAAAAGATTATAAACTTTTTTGTGTTTACGCTTGAGCGCCCAGAACGCTGCGCGCACAACCTGCTTGTTTTTCCAGCTAGTGCCGCGCGCACTAAAGTGAGCAGTACACACCATAATGCACCAGTACACACAATAAGGTACCAGTACACACTATAAGGCACCAGTACACGCCATAAGGCACCAGTACACACCATAAGGCACCAGAACACACACCATAAGGCACCAGAACACACCATAAGGCACCAGTACACACCATATGGCACCAGTACATACCATAAGGCACCAGTACACACCATATGGCACCAGTACACACCATACGGCACCAGTACACACCATAAGGCACCAGTACACACCATAAGGCACCAGTACACACCAAAAGGTACCAGTACACACCATAAGGTACCAGTACATACCATAAGGCACCAGTACACACCATAAGGCACCAGTACACACCATAAGACACCAGTACAAACCATAAGGCACCAGTACATACCATAAGGCACTAGAACACACCATAAGGCACCAGTACACACCATAAAGCACCAGTACACACCATAAGGCCCAAGTACACACCATAAGGAACCAGTACACACTATAAGGCACCAGTATATACCATAAGGCACCAGTACACACCATAAGGCACCATTACACACCATAAGACACCAGTACACACCATAAGGCACCAGTATGCACCATACGGCACCAGAACACACCATAAGGCACCAGTACACACCATAAAGCACCAGTACACACAATAAAGCCCCAGTACACACCATAAGGAACCAGTACACACCATAAGGCACCAGTATACACAATAAGGTACAAGTACACACCATAAGGCACCAGTACACACCATAATGCACCAGTGCACACTATAAGGCACCAGTACACGCCATAAGGCACCAGTACACACCATAAGGCACCAGTACACACCATAATGCACCAGTACACATCATATGGCACCAGTACACACCATAAGGCACTAGAACACACACCATAAGGCACCAGTACACAATAAGGCACCAGTACACACAATAATGCACCAGTACACACCATAAGGCACCAGTACACTCCATATGGCACCAGTACGCACCATAAGGCACTAGAACACACCATAAGGCACCAGTACACACCATAAAGCACCAGTATACACCATAAGGCCCCAGTACACACCATAAGGTACTAGAACACACCATAAGGCACCAGTACACACCATAAAGCACCAGTATACACCATAAGGCCCCAGTACACACCATAAGGTACGAGTACACACTATAAGGCACCAGTACACACCTACAGGTATTTGTTTCTGGTGTGGTGCTCATGGGATCTGTTACAACCTTCTAGGAAGCTTTTAGGGTCAGGATTGACATTACAGTGCAGCGTTTTATATATATAAAATACACATGAGAGTATGTGCAGGGACTTAATATCTAACATATTCAGAGATTTGAGTAAGGGGTCCATATATACTGCCCGGTTGCCTGAAATGCTATATGCCTACTATATTGGCTTTAGGTATTGTATGCACTAGCTCTATCTATAAATCCAACATTATGTTTGTAAATCAACTATGTATGTACTTTCCTGAATAAAATTGACTTTACTCTACACTTATATTCTCTGTGGATTTGTTATCCCCTATCGTTTGGGAGAAAAAAAATGACTAATACGTTCGGCGAATGACTTTGACTTCAAATTCACTTTGACTTCGTTCATGTCATCGTATTTTCCGTAATATATAAAAGTTATGACAATGCAATTATATTATTGTGTGCAAATAAGTTGGAAATTTCATGTACCCTAAAAATAGTAAAATAAAGTATAAGAATAATTAAATAATTGTTGTAGTAAATTGTCACACGTTCATCATACGCAAACGAACACACAGTTTGGAGCGTCAGTACAAGACCGCCACCATTTTAAAACACGGCTTCGAATGTAAGTAATGTTTTTCTCGTACTAACACTGTATTATGCAATAGATTAGGTCTTGAATTCACAAATTTAGTTGTTACATCTGACAGAGTATGTTAGACTGTGTAATGCTGGTCCATGTTGACGTATTTGTGGGCTTGGTTGGTTTAAATGTGATGGCACCCCAATTTGGGCACACAATAAGGGCACCCCACAACTGCTGCATTTTCTAGCTTTGGACTAGCAAAAGTGGTGAACAATTTCTTTAGTATTTCGCCATCCATGTATTTAAAAGCAATTCTGAAGTTGGAATGCATGGCATAGGCTCCTCACACAATGTTCTTTATGTGGTCCTCAGGTGATAGTTTTCTATTTAGAACTACCCCTAGATCTCTTTCTTTATCAGAATTCCTTAAAGATTTCTCACATGGTTTTCCTAATGATAGATTGTGGGCTGTAAGGGACAGGTTTGATGTATGGATTAGTTGATAGAAGTTCCAGTCCACCTGTAGACAGGGATCTCACATCAGCTTGTATATTATACAAGGATAAGATTTGATAAATTCAGTTATTTGACTGAACACTGGCTCTGTTTAAATCAGAGATTTAAACATACATAGTCTAACCTAGCTCCTTTCTTTTTTACCTAGCCTAACCTAGCTTTTTTTTCCCAAGCCGGTCTATGGCCCGTGTTTTTTTTTTTATGCCTCAGTGGTCCATGCACATGTCCGTTCAAGGGGATTAAATAGCCGGTCTATGGCCCCTGGGTTTTACGAACTTTTTTTTCCCAAGCCGGTCTATGGCCCGTGTTTTGTTTCGATGCCTCAGTGGTCCATGCACAGGTCCGTTCAAGGGGATTAAATAGCCGTTCTATGGCCCCAGGGTTTTCTCAAATTTTCTTTCATAGCCGGTCTATGGCCCCTGGGTTTTACGAACTTTTTTTTCCCAAGCCGGTCTATGGCCCCTGGGTTTTACAAACTTTTTTTTCCCAAGCCGGTCTATGGCCCGTGTTTTTTTTCGATGCCTCAGTGGTCCATGCACATGTCCGTTCAAGGGGATTAAATAGCTGGTCTATGGCCCCAGGGTTTTACGAACTTTTTTTTCCCAAGCCGGTCTATGGCCCGTGTTTTTTTTTGATGCCTCAGTGGTCCATGCACAGGTCCGTTCAAGGGGATTAAATAGCCGTTCTATGGCCCCAGGGTTTTCTCAAATTTTCTTTCATAGCCGGTCTATGGCCCCTGGGTTTTACGAACTTTTTTTTCCCAAGCCGGTCTATGGCGTGTATGTTAAATAAACCAAATTTTTCACTTTTGACAATTGAGCACCTGCTACATCCAGATTCTAGGGAGGAAAGGAATATAATATAATATCTAATATATCTATCTGTGTGAAATAGATTAAATCCATTTATTTGATATTCAGCTAATAGTTCTGTATTTTCTACATTCATCCATGTTTTGGTAAGTGCAATAATATGTATTGTTTCATTGCAGATTAGAGATTCAAGATAGTTCTAGATTTCCGAAGTACTGAAACGCGCGCCATACAGGCTTGGTGGATCTAGGTGCAAGGTAAAATTATTTACATTTACTTGTTTTGTATTTATATGCATATATGCATTTATATGCATTATTCTATAGAATAATAGATCTCGTAATAATTTTGCAAAAATAGTGGCATTTACTATTTTTAAAAGATTATTAAAAAATTTACCGATATGTTGCATTTGGAAGACAAACCCAATTTTTCACTTTTGACAATTGAGCTCGGGTGCTGAGGGGGGGGGGGGTTGTGTAAAAGCCTGGTTTGTGCCTCGGAGAGGCTATGGGCTATGGGTTTTCCTAATGATAGATTGTGGGCTGTAAGGGACAGGTTTGATGTATGGATTAGTTGATAGAAGTTCCAGTCCACCTGTAGACAGGGATCTCACATCAGCTTGTATATTATACAAGGATAAGATTTGATGAATTCAGTTATTTGACTGAACACTGGCTCTGTTTAAATCAGAGATTTAAACATACATAGTCTAACCAGGCTACTTTCTTTTTTACCTAGCCAAACCTAGCTTTTTTTTCCCAAGCCGGTCTATGGCCCGTGTTTTTTTTCGATGCCTCAGTGGTCCATGCACATGTCCGTTCAAGGGGATTAAATAGCCGGTCTATGGCCCCTGGGTTTTACGAACTTTTTTTTCCCAAGCCGGTCTATGGCCCGTGTTTTTTTTTTTTATACCTCAGTGGTCCATGCACAGGTCCGTTCAAGGGGATTAAATAGCCGTTCTATGGCCCCAGGGTTTTCTCAAATTTTCTTTCATATCCGGTCTATGGCCCCTGGGTTTTACGAACTTTTTTTTCCCAAGCCGATCTATGGCCCCTGGGTTTTACAAACTTTTTTTTCCCAAGCCGGTCTATGGCCCGTGTTTTTTTTCGATGCCTCAGTGGTCCATGCACATGTCCGTTCAAGGGGATTAAATAGCTGGTCTATGGCCCCTGGGTTTTACGAACTTTTTTTTCCCAAGCCGGTCTATGGCCCGTGTTTTTTTTCGATGCCTCAGTGGTCCATGCACAGGTCCGTTCAAGGGGATTAAATAGCCGTTCTATGGCCCCAGGGTTTTCTCAAATTTTCTTTCATATCCGGTCTATGGCCCCTGGGTTTTACGAACTTTTTTTTCCCAAGCCGGTCTATGGCCCCTGGGTTTTACAAACTTTTTTTTCCCAAGCCGGTCTATGGCCCGTGTTTTTTTTTTATGCCTCAGTGGTCCATGCACATGTCCGTTCAAGGGGATTAAATAGCCGGTCTATGGCCCCTGGGTTTTACAAACTTTTTTTTCCCAAGCCGGTCTATGGCCCGTGTTTTTATTCGATGCCTCAGTGGTCCATGCACAGGTCCGTTCAAGGGGATTAAATAGCTGTTCTATGGCCCCAGGGTTTTCTCAAATTTTCTTTCATAGCCGGTCTATGGCCCCTGGGTTTTACGAACTTTTTTTTCCCATGCCGGTCTATGGCGTGTATGTTAAATAAACCAAATTTTTCACTTTTGACAATTGAGCACCTGCTACATCCAGATTCTAGGGAGGAAAGGAATATAATATAATATCTAATATATCTATCTGTGTGAAATAGATTAAATCCATTTATTTGATATTCAGCTAATAGTTCTGTATTTTCTATATTAATCCATGTTTTGGTAAGTGCAATAATATGTATTGTTTCATTGCAGATTAGAGATTCAAGATAGTTCTAGATTTCCGAAGTACTGAAACGCGCGCCATACAGGCTTGGTGGATCTAGGTGAAAGGTAAATTTATTTACATTTACTTGTTTTGTATTTATATGCATATATGCATTTATATGCATTATTCTATAGAATAATAGATCTCGTAATAATTTTGCAAAAATAGTGGCATTTACTATTTTTAAAAGATTATTAAAAAATTTACCGATATGGTGCAATCGGAAGACAACCCCAATTTTTCACTTTTGACAATTGAGCTCGGGTGCAGGGAAGGGGGGGTGGGTTGTGTAAAAGCCTGGTTTGTGCCTCGGAGAGGCTATGGGATCCAGTAAGTTCAGTAGAACTTCGGTTTTAACCCTTTTACCCTGTTGTAGCTCAGTCGATTAAGGCAGTGTCTTGGATGCTCCCGGACGCAGGTTCGAATCCTCGTCACGGCCCTTGTGGATTTGTTCATTTGATGCATCACGTTATTGTGATCTGTGTGTGTAATTCTTCACTTGCTACAGCAACAGGAATGTGTGTGTATGTATTTGTGTTGTTGAATATGACCGAAAGTGTAAGATTAATGATTCTAACACAAATCGTCTGAATATTTGTTTTTCTTCACTGTCGAGAGTAGTTAAAAAAATTTACTCGAGTTTATTTTCACACTTTATTTATGGTCCTTAAGTCCCTCTCCTTACTGCTGCTGCTGTTTCTCGCATCTTTGCATCGCTTGTATGTTTGGGGGTTTGGCCTCTTGCTATATATTGATTCCATTTGTGTGTGTTTGCGTCTCAGGCCCTCTCGCAATTTCTGTTGAACAAACCCCTTTTCCTAGTTCTGCATCTCTCCTTTGGTACAAATTTTGTTGTGCTTTTATCATATATTTCACAAAACTTGACATACATTTCATTTACTTCATGTCCTATCAGCAAGTGTTTGTCAAATTCTTTAAGGAAAGTTTATCATCCTGATTGCAGATCTCTAGCGCTATTATGTCAACTTCTTGTGGATTCGCAATCATTATTTAATTTACCTTTAGGTGTTCTTTCACCAGCACAGCAACACTGTACCTCTCCCAACCAGTTTAAGATAAAAACTAAGTACTAACTAATTAACTCAATGTAACCTACCTTACCCCCATAATGTCAACCCAGGTCTTCTATTTTAAACAATGCTGTTTTGTTGACCAAATTGTATTTTTGTTTTTTTCTGCAATGTTTCCCCCCCCCCACTCTACCACCACATTGAGTTTAGTAGCTCTGTGCACGTCAGGTGCTGTTTAATATACAGACCTACTCCTCCATTTGACCTAGTTTCTCTATCACATCTATATCACTTTGTGCTTTAGGCCTGGTGGAGCTTGGTCCACCAGGCTGTTGTTTGGAGTGGCCCGCAGATCCACATACATTCTGCATATGATATACAGTCTGTTGATCAATTGAACTACAGTAGTTAGTTTTTATCATCCGAATGCACCAATATGTGTTCATTCTTCCCAGATGAAGGAACTAGGTAATATTCATCATCTGAATGCACCATCTGAAGCTTTAACACACTCATGATACACGAGAGGTTTAAAAAACTTTTAAAACTTTTAAAACTTTTTGACCTATGTATTTAAAAGCAATTCTAAAGTTAAAAAGTGTAGCATAGGCCCCTCTCAGAATGTTCTTAATATGATCCTCAGGTTATAGTTTTCTATCTAAAACCACCCCTAGATCTCTTTCTTGATCAGAATTCTTTATAGATCTCTGTGGCTCGATCATAGAAACTGAGTAAATTCATTACACTGGACCTTCCAGATCGAATACCATGCTGACAGTCTGATATATCATTCCGTATGTCTGCATCTGAAATTGAGCAATACCGGATTTATTATTTGGTTTTATAAATTTTATACTTATAATCTTAACTTATTTCAGAGACCACGAGTAATCTGGGCTTCGAACTCAACAGAAAAGCCTTCCGTAGACCTGCTTCTTTGCTACATAATAGACAAAATTTAGTAAGTATTGATTTATTATGTGTTTGTTTATTTATTTATTTTTTCTTTATATACAAGAAGGTACATTGAGGGAGAGTACA
This sequence comes from Procambarus clarkii, assembly GCF_040958095.1. NCBI lineage: Eukaryota > Metazoa > Arthropoda > Malacostraca > Decapoda > Cambaridae > Procambarus > Procambarus clarkii. The sequence continues at coordinate 3,301,352 of NC_091182.1, read as the reverse complement.
ATGACTTGAAGTTATACATTCTTGTAAAGCAACTAGCACTCATAGCGTTTCGGGCAGATCTAAGTATAGACCAAGGAACTTACCATCTTTTTTCTGATGTTAACATTGTTTAACTGTAGATGAATTGCATTTGTTGATTTGCTCCCAAGTAAGATGTTGTAGGTCCTTTCTATGTTTAGTGTGAGTTTGTTGGTTGACATTAATAAGTGGATTTTTTTTAATTTATTGTTTACATCATTATTTAATATGAGTGGGTTGGAGTCTGAGTAGATGAGGTTAGTGTCATCATTATCTCATATCTCAGTGATTTTGTCGTAATGGTCAAGTAGCTGTACTGTACAAGTAGAGGACATGAGAGATAGCTGTAAGAGGTATTTCAATATCTTCCTGCTCTAAATCCATGTTGGCCTGGATTGTGGAGGTCATTGGTCTCTATAAAACTAGTAACCTGACTCCTGATCACTCTCAAATAATTTTATTATGTGGGATGTTAGTGCAACTGGTCTATAATTCTTTGCCAATGCTTGTGTTGTGTTGTGTTGTTTTGGTAGTGATGTGCAATGTGTTGTTTTGGTAGTGATTCGTCCAGTTCTGGTAGTAGTGCGGTTGTTGTGTGGTGTAGTACTTGTGTGCTTGTTAATGACTTGTATTCCAGTCTTGTGGGTATCTCCTTTCCCCTACGGGCCAACTGCTTTGTTCTTACCTAGCATTTTGCTTTGTTTGGGTATGAATGTTTGTGTGCCGTATATTTTGCAAAATTTGCCATATATCTCATTATTTACTCCTCTGCCTAGCAGCAAGTCTGTCTAATTATACTCATTAACTGTTTTTCAAAGTTCCCCATAGTGTCCTTTATTGAAATCGAGTTCATGAACCGTTTCAATGTTCTTATTTTCTTCTAGATTATATCTTAAAGTATATTTAAATGTTATTGTTATTATTGTTATTAAATGTTATTGTGACATTGCATTGCAATTGAGCTATGTTGTTTACCATACCGTTCATTTCGTTAGTATAAGTATAGATGCCACACTTGTGACAGGTAAAACCATGCCTTTTTTGAAAAACAGCACCGTCTGTTGCACGTAAGAGCAACCCACACTATATTATGTTGCGATATTATTTCAATATTTCCGATTGCATTGATAATTTGAATTTTCATAGATTTCAATTTATTTTCATTTCGATTTAATAATTTTGTGTGACATTGCATTGAAATTGAGCTGTGTTGTTTACCATACTGTTCATTTCATGAGTATAGTTTATTTTTTTATTTTTTTCATTTCATTTTTTTAGCTGTTCTTATTTTTCAGTGATGGGAATATCAGATCATTTGATGTTCCCAATTTTCTGATGGAAGCATCAGACCATTATAGAATGCATCGGATGAGGTAGTTTAGAATGGTGGGGAGGACGAGAGGGGGGGATGGTGGGGAAGACGAGGGGACAGAGGAGAGGGTAATGGTGGGGAGGACGAGGGGACTGGGGAGTTGGTGATGGTGGGGACAGGGGAATGCTGGGGAGGACAAAGGGACAGGTGAATGGGAGATGGTGGGGGAGGAAGAAGGGACAGGGGAGGGGAAAATGGTAAGGAGGACGATGGGACAGGGAAGTGGGAATAGTGGGGATGATGTGGGGACGGGGAAGTGGGAAGGACGAGAGGACTGTGGAATGGGGAATGGCAAAGTGAATTATAATTATATATATTAATTAATTCTTATAAATTTCCAGAAGCCTGTATCAACACCCACACTAATGCAACTGAAAGAGATGTTGAGACAAGTATTGCTGATATGTTGAAGAACGCCCCAAACAAACTCGGTGGAAACAGATACAAGGTAAAGTTTGCCAATTTGCTGTAGTCTAATTCAATTTCTTTTTAGTAATCTTTGAGAACATTTATGCTATGAATAAGATAAAATAATGAAACTGATTTTGACTAAATATGTAGATATATTTAATTTTCTGAGCACTAATAATGAAAGAAAACCAAAATAAGAGGTGGCTACTATCTCTAATAATGGGCTGGAATAATGCAGGATATAATAATATATATATATAAATATATATATATATATATATATATATATATATATATATATATATATATATATATATATATATATATATATATATATATATATATAAATATATTTATATATATATTTATTTATATAAATATATATATGATATATAGATTCTATATAGATTCTCTTCTATTATTCTATTCTATTCTATAGTTTTATATAGATTCTTGTTTTAGTTTTTTTTCTATAATATGGAAACGGTTTTTAATTAATAAATTAAATATTATATAATAAAATAATGTATTATTGAAAACAATTAGTAACAAACAATATTTCATTACAGGGTGGTGAAGCAAGAAGACATGTGCATCACACAGCAGACTTGGATATGACGATTACTGAAAATGGTGGCGAGCCTGGTGCATGGCGTACCGCTGAATCTTCTCTAATGTCTATATAGAAGAATCTATATGTGTCTATATATAGACACATATAGATTCCTATATATAACCTATATATATATATGTGTGTATATATATTATAATATATATATATATATATATATATTTATATATATATATATATATATATATATATATTTATATATATATATATATATATATATATATATATATATATATATATATATATATATATATATATATATATATATATATATATGTGTGTGTGTATATCACGAAAATAAACACGTGATTAAGAATGTGACAATGTCAGACCACGGAGGAAAAAATGAAACAGGAAATTTCCTTAAGTACTTTCGTATATTAAATACATCTTCACCTTCTGAAGATGTATTTAATATACGAAAGTACTTAAGGAAATTTCCTGTTTCATTTTTCCTCCGTGGTCTGACATTGTCATATATATATATATATATATATATATATATATATATATATATATATATATATATATATATATATATATATATATATATATATGGTCTATAATTCTTTGCCAATGCTTGTGTTGTGTTGT